>NC_051157.2:113637230-113663157 GCF_013339745.2 Dermacentor silvarum | reverse complement strand
ATAACAAAGCGAAATCTGGCTTTCATTCGTCCAAAAGCATTTTCCACAATTCTTCTTGATTTTGACAAGTTGTAATTAAGTGCATATTCAGGTGTGTTTGGTAATGCATTTGCGTATGGCTTTTGAAGATTACATGTCAGTGAAAACGCCTGATCGCATAAAATAATAGGAGGTACATGAACACCTTCAATGGCAACTGTTGGACGTTGAAATAAATCACTTTCAATGAGCTTCCGAAGTGTCGACCTGCCATAAACAAATGCATCGTGGCATCGCCCAGGAGAGCCGACGTTTGTGTAGCGCAACCGGTAACGGTGGTCGACCATTGCCAGCAGGATCATACTGTACCTGCAGACAGAACGAAATAAGTGTTAAACCAACAGCGATCAAAAGCAAAAAAATTCCAATCATTAGCAAATATGTTCATAGTTCAAAGAAACGAAATTCTACACTATTCAAGAAACTATGCAATAGCAAACAACCGCTGAGAGAACATAAAGTGCGTAATCATGTTACTGCTTTGAAAGTATGAAGGCATAGTCGAAAAAATCTCAACTCACCACCCCTTGTAGTTGTGGTAATCTGAAGCATGTTCTTTCGGAGGCGACACCGGGAAATGGCAACCGTCCAGCGCCCCAACGCCTTGCGGGAACCCAGTCATGGCATGAAACTCCCTCATGTGATCTTCAATGTCTGCAGGTGCAGGCATCTTGAGCCAGGCTTCCTCAAGGTTTTGCAGAACGGCTGCACAGAACTCCTTGTATATTTTGTTCACTGTTGAACGGCCAAGTGAAAATAACTCTGAAATCGTCCTGTCTTCCGCAGTAGAACACAAACGGTAGAGAGCGACGGCGACTCTTTTTTCCACGGAAATGGCCTCGGTCATTACAGTATCTACACGTTGCAGATCGCTGCGACAAGATTCCACGATATACCTGAACGTGGCTGGTGAAACACGAAAACACCTCTTGAAGTGCGCTTCTCCCAAATTAGGCAGGGTGTCTTCAAACCACCGCTGGTTGCGAGGAAAGCGCCATCGAGATCTGGCTGTTGCGCTCAACATGGTAGCGACGGCAACTAAGTTGAACGAGTTCGAAAACATCTGAAGCTCTACGTCGCAGATCTGACGTTTCACAGCTTCTCTTTGCTCTTGGAGTCTGCGATGTTCCGCACGATCTTTTGCGCGGAAACATATTAACGCAGCTAACAGGAGTTGTGCTCGACGAATTTCCTCAGGTCGGCGTTGCAACGGTCGCGATAGAGCAGGCGCCATTTTGTTTATGGGCTCCGGATTTGACATACATTGGCCAGAGTTGCTATGGTCGATTCTAAAAGACAGTAAAAAAAACTCACGCTAACCGTACCATAGTATGCTTATTTGTACATTTCACTGTTTACTACGGTAGTTTTAAATGCATAAACTTCAAAATGCATATTTATTTTTTAATTAATACCCTAAAATTGCTCACTTCAGAAGACGCTGCCATCGACACCATCGTGTCAAATGTCATTTAACTACGACGTGTGGCAGCTCCGCCGAAAAAAATGTCATTCAGGAACTTAAGGCCTTAACTACTGAATGCCATTTTCGGCGCCCGTGTGGCACGGGTATGACTGACTGACTGATACGTAGGTGATTGAATGATCATCGATTTAGTGACTGACTACTCGATTTCGATCGACTGATTTTCAGACACGACCTATACACCGGATAATCAGGGGCTCAGGCAGATTCATAATGGTAAGTGCTCAAAACTTTGATACTTTGATGTGTTAAGAGCAAATTTATGCTTGGAATGTTTAATATCTTGAGCTTTTCAAATATAGAGTTATGTTGCTGAACATTTAACGTTTCCACTTTATTCGCTCCCTCTCTGTCATAACATGCCAGAAAGCATCCGCGGAACCGATTTGCCATATTCAGTACCCTTGTGGTTCAAATTGTTCATTAAATCGACCTCAATCTGCGATCTACTAGCCTCCTGGTTATCTCAGATAGTAGGGCGACCCGCCGGACCAGGGCGAATACGTCGACGACAAAGAGACATCTTTCTTAAAAACCCGTCTTAGTTTTCACTTTATATAGCTTCCTTGCTATTGCTTTATATAGCTTCCTTGCTTCCGTGCACCGAGAACGACCTACAGGGGCGCTGCGAGCGCCGCTAGCGTGACGTCAGGGCACGGACTCGCACCTGTCGTCTGCTGCCGTTCGGGCGCTGTCCGGGCGCCTTCTGTAGTGTTTCCGTTTGTTCACTGTCGTTCCCTGTGCTTGTATACTTTTGATGGTCATCTCAAATACATTTTTACGACGACTTCATTCGCGCAAACTTATCGAAAGAGCTTATTTCCTAGACAACAATTTATTTCTCAAGGGCAACGCTGCAGTGCCAGCCGAAGTAGCTCAGACCAGCCCATTGCGTGTTTCTCACGCGCGGATCTAGACTTTGCAGATTGAGGGACTAATAAAAAAAGCATAAATAGCACGTGACAAATAAAAGAATAAACGCATAAACATAGCACATAAGATTCGAGTTAAGATACCATACCTGCAGTGGTGCAATGAGCATGCCACTATGTCTGCTACATATGACTGCTACATTTACCTTGATCTGAACCCATTAAAACGAGTTTGCTTATGACGAGTAGCTCATGGTATAATATCTAATTCTTAATTTCTTCACAGAAACGCTGGGCAGTAACACAAGGACCTGACACTGCAGCTTAAATTCAACCAGCACCACTTGTTTCTTCAACTGCTACTCAATATTAGGACATTCTTCAGCGGTTAATTTTAAGTGGCGTTAATTTGAAGTGAAGCTAATTGAGGCTTACAGTTATTTCCAGAATACGCAAAGGAATGTTCCAATATTTATTCACTGTTCCGTGCTACACGTTCAACTCACTTGTGTAATTTACTGCTGCTTGTTTCTTGAGGAACAGACATCACGAATCTGTTTGGCGAACTGACACAGGCTCCTCGGCCCAAATTCTTTAGTGAAATATGCCTTTTGGACCGTATGGCTGCAGCTAGAAAGAAGCCGAAGCCTCATTCAATAGCAGTATGGGGCTTATCGAAGATATCATTATTACCCTGTGTAGGTCAAAAATCAAGTGAATTCATTTGAGGCTTGTGGTGTATTCTCTATGAGGCGGGTATGGGAGGTTCTCTTTTATGTACTCACGAAGCGAATAGTTCTTAGTTTTGCGTAGTTAAACAACGCAGGGTCGAGACATGGTGAGGCAGAATGTGCTTGAATTTCCCTCTTAAGCGCAGCCTGAGCTGCGCTGTGTAGTCTCGAGTATACCTTAGGCATTGCAATTGGCGCTTAAAGAACTGCTTCATGGTTTCAATTTGAAGTTGTAGTGAACTGATGGGTTTGCGCGAGTAATGCGTGCCTCGCGCCATAAGCACAGTCGGCAGATTTAGTTGCGTAAGGGCTGTGCCATGATGTCGATCAAGGCAACTGAGGGTCACTATGAAACATTTTCTCGCTTGCAATTGATAGGCTCTCGATCTTAACCCCGAAACTGTTCTTTCAGGTGATTGCTGTTGTGGTATTCGTGAAGTATATACATACTATACGTGACGCGCCGTCGTGTTAACAGTCATGAGCAATGTGTTTTCTGGGTGCCTGTTTCAGAGAACTGTGAAAGTATTAGCAAACGCTTTCATGCAAAATTCGCACCTAACTCTTCCTTTTACGCATTAATAAAGTAGCCATATTTGACTGGAACAACTCACCATAGTAATAAGAATCATCATAAAAGATTCGCTGTGCAGTTTCCTTCTAACACGCATTTATAATACTTACATGAAATACCAATACCAAGATTTTTATTCCTTGTAAAATGCTAATGTCTCTCATAGCTAAACTCTAGGGGAATGTTAAGTGTTTTGCGGAGCGTCATATACAACTTCGTGTGTTGAAATTGTAGACATTCTTTTACGCAAAGTTTATGGACGGACACTGCGCATATACGCATTGCAAAACCAGGATATCCCTTCAATGCTACATAGCTTGCGATATCCACGCCGCAAAATTTCAGATTTGAAGAAATTACCGTCCAGGCATGACAGTAAAAAGAACCTGACATATCCTGCAATAAGTAGGGCTTGAGCCACCAATACCCCAAGCATGCACGAAGGGAACGAGCGCGCGCAGCAGCCGAGCGAGCGCAGTCCTGGCCGTCACGTGACGTCACTCGTAGAGCTCCAACTTCTCGCCGCTAATACTGTTGGGCGGATAGTCAATTTTCCCTTTCGATAGTATAAATTTCTGGGGGTTTTACTTGCCGAAACCACGATATGATTATGAGGCGCGCCGTATAGTGGGGGACTCCGGATTAATTTTGACCACCGGGGGGGGGGTCTTTACCCTGCACCAAATGCGCGGTACAAATGCGTTTTTTTTTTTTTTGCATTTTGCTCCCATCGAAAACCGGGTCGCCGTGGCCGAGATTTGATCCCGCGCCCTCAGGCTTAGTAGCGCAACGCATAGCCACTATACGCCACCATGGCGGGTCCCTTTCGTAGTCTGTTCCTTGTTATGCAGGTTCTTCTCCTACCTTATGTATATATATGATCAGATTGAATGACTCTGACATTATATTGAACGGTACATTACCAAATGGCTCCCTGCAACGTATGACAAACGCTGTGCAGTTCGTGAAAACCTTCTGACGCACCTAAATGAGATCTGAGCGCAAAGGTCATATGTTCGACTCCCTGGTGCTACGGCTGCATGCTGACGAAGCCAGACTGCCAAAGCGCATAATGAGAATTCAGAAAAAAACAAGCAAGCATCCGTAAAAGCAGAGCACCTGAAGTGGCTCGACTTGAGGGTGTTGATAGTAAAGGGGTTTGTTAATATTTATGGATTTATGGTAAATACTTAATCAGAATTTAAGCCAATGTAACATCGTGTATAGCATGAGCAATTATTCTACTTCATGGGGTCATTGTGCACATATGCCCGAGCCCTAATGTGGACATCTAACAATGAAAGATTAGTCTACCGAATTTTGTGCAAAAGTCAGACAGTTATATTATTTATTTATTTATTTATTTATTTATTTATTTATTTATTTATTTATTTATTTATTTATTTATTTATTTATTTATTTATTTATTTATTTATTTACCTATTTATTATTACAGATAGAGAGAGAGAAGTTTAATGATACGAAATGCAGAGAGGTCGGCCTGAAGTATATTTCTCTAGCCAGCTACTGTGCGTTGAGGTAAGGGGAAGAGGGAAAGAAAGAGGGAAGGAAGAGGCGCATGGTGGGCGACGAGGACGAGAGAAGGAGGATGCAAAACATATGGCAAGCAATTTGGTATACTCAAAGCCTGCAGTCCAGGCCCGCACTGTTTAAAAAAGTGCGGCCTGGATGGCCTTAAAACTCGATTGAGCGTCTGGCCGAGGGCCTAAAATAACGTCCTCCGACAACGGTGGGCTGTCGAGACGCGTAAGGTGACGCTCAACTTTTGACGCTCTTGAATACTGCAAGCCTTGATGGGCCCGCGCATGCGCGGCAAATCATCATAAATAAAAAACGGGCTTATCTGAAGCATGATCATAGGGAACGGGGATTTATGGGAAGAAATTAGTGGTTCACTGGTACACTGTAGGCAGAAAACAAACAAAGATGTACACCTAAAGTAAACTTGAGCGAAGGTCAATAAAATATCGTTAACGTGCGCCGACCAAGCGCAATACACACACCGAAAGGCACGCGTGTATTATGGCCCAACACTGTCAGTAGTTTTAATGCTCTCTGCTAAGAGTATATGTGTCTCGCCTGAAATGGCGTATACATGTTTTAAATATAGTTTGCACATACGTCATCGCGGACGTCATCTTTGGGCACTAGCCGGTAGAGAAGCGGCGTAAGCAAGAAACAAAATAGCATGACAGCAAGACAGACAAGTCTTGCGTCGAACACCAAAACGATAACAGTGATACACTAGTGAAAAACATACGCCGTCAGAACAGTGTGCGCGTGATAATACGGTGCACTCACGTCATCGTAGCCGCCATGTTTAGGTACTAGAACGGTGAGAGCTGCCTCCGTGACGTAACACTGAAAACTATCTAGAACGATCCTGCAAGGTCGATTCACATAGGTCGCGAAGCTTCGGGCGAAAAGCGGTTCAGAACCAATTGTCACCTACATCAGCAAGGCTGGTTATGGGAGCAGCGATTGAAGCGCGACTATGTTTGGGGGGAATAAACACTGGGAAAGAAAAAAAGCGTTTTTAAATTAAAGCGAGACGCAGTTAGATTCATTCAACGAAAATAAAATTTCTAATTCATTTTATATATGCATGGCGAGAAAAGATACAACTGTATTTTACTAGATCATTATCAATATATACCTTTTTTCAGGGCCCACCGTGAGAGCGCCCATCGATAGCGGTGGGCGTTGACGCCGCTATCACTTGCAATGCCATGCAACTCTTGGAGTGCGTGGAAAGGCGCGCTCGTAAAGTTCACCTGTTACAATACGCCCCCCTCACATGTGTTGCATGTCGACGTTTGCCTGAATTAGGTGACGCGGGTAGTTTTATTGTTTCGTAACCTGTGCAGTCAAAAGTAATAGTAGCGAGCGTCAGATACTTGTTTACTTAGTTGTTTTCGCGCAACAGCGCTGGCCGACGGGCTTGGCGTCCGACGAAAGGACGAGCACTCAACGCAATCTACGCCCGAAGTGTTCGTCGGCCTCCTAAGAAAGTATGTTCTGTGCAGCGATGCGATTTCGACACCCGTACGGCTGATCTTTTCCGGCATCGCTTTTCGCGCTGAAAACTCGGAACGCCCATGAAGTCGAATGGCGGGGCATTTGAATATACAGCTCTAATGGCAGGCCTCCGAAAACAAATTTCGCGCCTATGAGAACAAAATGACGTCACTTCCGTTTTTGACGGATATGACGTCAAATTATTTTTTCTTCCGCCGGAAGTGTTCCCTCCTCACACAGATGGCGCTAAGCCCCATGAACCGCCGGTAAGCAACCATGTTTTGAACGTATGGGCTTCTATGGAAGCTTCGCTACCAGGTATATCTACCTTGGATCCTGGCTCTGTTCCAAAACTCGCCAAACGTGGCTAAGTAAACGGCTAAGCGGACAGCGGTCAGCTTAAGTCTCGTTCCAACACTCACGAAGGCGTCAAGATAGACGGCTTCGCGAAGACAGCATTGAAGTCACGAACGATGCAGGCTACTTTCCTGTTCAAACAAGATGCCGGCTGAGCAGTACGCTTGGAAAAACCGACAGGAAGGTCGTCTGCGCACAAGAAAACCTAGACACGCTTTCCTACGCCCTTAATGTAAGTCGCATCGTGTTTTTAACACGAAAGTGTTTTATGCCGGGGTCCACCAAGACTTCACTGACGTATTTCCGTCACGGCGAATTTAGGTTCCCAGGTGCATTTCCGTCACGGAAATACGTCATAGAACGTAATACAAAGAAAGAAACCAGAAGAAAAAGTTCCACAAACATGCAAAATTTGGAAATCGAACCCACGACCTCTCGGTCCGCGACGATAGATCGCCGAGCGTTTAACCCATTGCGCCACAAACGCATTTGCTGAGAGCTACACAGACGCGCCTTATATATCTAACACTCCTCCGTGTACCCGCGCTCTTGCTCGGGGCGGTGCCGCCGCCTACGAGCAGAAAAGAGAAGTACTGCATTATGACACTAACGCGCACCGACAAGTGAACTGCTTCGGTGGTCTCAGCACTACGACGCCTCGATGCCAGCATTCGAAGGGACGCTGGCATCAAGAAGCACTACCAACGCCACCTAGGTGGCGTTCACCGTACTCAGCACAGCGGAGCGTGGCCTCCGCAATTAGCTCTGAAAATGTTTCTGAAGTTGATCGCGGAGGCTGCAATTACGACGCGCTGTACGCGCTGATTTGACTCGGTGACGATTCAGTTACGTGCTTTGTCTTGCGCGTTGTATTAGTGTGTCAGTTACGTGCTTCGTCTTTCGCGTTGTGCTAGCGTGTGCAGCGTAGTGCAGCTTCCATATGCACGACGGTTGCTCATGGTCATCGACGTTGGTAGTCGTGATGGAGGAGACGTGCCACCAGGCGTCAGCGTGGGTGCATCAACGCCTAAGGGCGCTTTAGCCACAAAACACCAATAGACATTATATATCAATGTGCAATAAACATTACACTACTTCTGTGAAGACACGTTTCACTTTCGTGTTCTATACCGATTCCTATATAAGAGGGATCAACCACATTTTTTTTCATAGGTTCCCAGGTGCAGGGACTTAAAATACAGAAATAATGTGTGGTTTTCAAAACTTTTCCTTGCCGCCGCGAGGTGACGTCTCGTCGCAGAAGCGTTTCCCATGCGTCTTCCAGACGGTTCTAAACGCGTTCCATTACAAGGCTTCGAAGGTGTCTCGGCTGTCTCCTTAGCTGTCTACGTATAGACTGTCTCTGATGCTGGCCAGAATTGGAACACATCCCCTGTATACTATTAGGTATAAGACTGAAGTGGGACAGCTGTACGTATAGCAGCACGTGTGCGCCAACGCAGACTCGTCCATGAAGACCATTCTTCTGGACGGCAGCTGGTACGACTTCCTGAGTGGTCAGGCGCTGTTCCTTCGTGACCGGTGTCCCGTGGACAAGTGCCGCGTCTTCATGGGGAGCGCCAACGGAGGCGTAGCCGCGATGGCGGACGCCATCATATTCAAGGACGGCTACAGCTTGACACCGCAGACGAGCAAAGGGAACCAGCGGTGGATAGTGTACCTGCTCGAGAACCCCTTGCACTCGGCCGTCTCGCAGGAATCGAGCGGCATCGACTGGACGGCCACCTACAGGTACAGTACACATGGACCGGCATAGCCCTTTCTATGTAGTCGTCATGTTGGACGACCGCTAACGCGGTAGTTTTCGACTGCGCATGCAGCTACCAACTCCGTCTGCAGGCAATCCGGAGGCCTATACAAACAAACGGGGCACTCGGTCGTGGTGCGGTAAAAGTGCTGACGAAGAGAGCAGACGATATATACAAATGACTCTGCGCTTGTGCCTCGCTGTCCACCCATCTGAATCGTGTTCTTCGGAAGAAAGGTTGTCCTATATGCATTCATCTTGCCTATGTATAGCCAGCGGTGTCTTTCCTGATTTCGCTTAAGTTCATGCGCAGAACAAAGGCCGCCTTCTCGCAATGTGAGTGGCTACACAAATGAAACCGGGTGTTTTCGAGGTCTTGGGGGTTTTTTGTTTTACTTTTTTTTAATGTGGTCGCGGCATGCGTGGAGGTGACGTGCACATGCTCCCTGCAGGCATTCCAGGGCAAGCAGCAGATTATTGTCACAACCCAGTCGCGAACGTCACCGGGTGCTCATCGAACTATCTTTAAACGTAATTGCTGGGAAATCGCGTGCGGCGCATGGAGGAAGATGAAAGCCGAGGCGGTTGTTTTAACGCGACAGCGTTAAGGACCCCGTGTCGCAGAAAATCCGCCGTCGGTGTGGGCGTGG
Organism: Dermacentor silvarum; assembly: GCF_013339745.2. Taxonomy (NCBI): domain Eukaryota; kingdom Metazoa; phylum Arthropoda; class Arachnida; order Ixodida; family Ixodidae; genus Dermacentor; species Dermacentor silvarum. The sequence goes on along the minus strand of NC_051157.2, from coordinate 113,653,641 downwards.
TTATATATAGTTCTATCATTCAGTTTATTTCTTTCGTAAGTGGAATACATGCTTACATAAGTATACAGATAGAGGTCCAAGAGCATGTAGCTGAAAGGGGACCTACTGACAGAAAATATACATTTGTGCAAACAAATAGCTTAAAGCAATGTGGTAATCACTAAGTGGAATATTAGGCAAAGTAAATTAAGTACAAACTGGAAATAATACAAAGTCAATAACTATTAGTACAATTAAGACAGTAGCTAAATCATTCACAACAAAACAAACGAAAAACGTTTATTGTGTACATAATTGTAAATCATATTAAGGAAAAAGAAACGAAAGAGAAATGAGCCGGAGTGAAGTGATTAGACTTGATATGTGATCAATTTTGTTTCTCTAGTAGAAAAGTGAATAAGGTTTTCTTGAAGAGACCTAATGAAGAAGAGCGCTTGACATCTATTGGGAGGCTGTTCCAAGCAATGCTGTGAAATATGCAGATTGTTTTCCATAATTAGTATGTATTAGTGGCAATAGGAAATTATTGTTAGCTGCAAACCTTGTGCAGTTCAAGTTTACCAAGGTAACCTCAGAAACTGGGGGAGGACCATTTATTACATTAAATAACATTGCGGCCAAGTTATATTTAACAAGTTTATTTATTGACAGTAGACTGTGGTTTTGAAGCATACCAGAAGCACTGCAGTAGAATGAGCTGAACGATAATATCCGGATGGCCTGGTTATGCAAATGCTGTAGTGGTGCTAAATGTCTTCGATATGTGTTACGCCACGCTGTAATACAATAATTGACATGGCTGTGAATAAATGAATAATACAGAGTTAGCAATGTTGGTTTGCTAAAATAATACCTAGCTTTAGGTAAAAATCTAATACCGGGAGCAAGTTTGCGCTTCAAATAGGCAATATGCCTTGCAAATTTTAAGTTAGAATCTAGAATTATACCAAGAACTGAGCATTCATTTACTGCACTGATGACAAGAGAGTTTAGATTGACAGTGGGAATGAATTCAGGTGTCCTATGATTTGAATGAAAAAGCATAAAAGCCGTTTTGGTAGGATTTATTGTTAGGGAGTTAAGATGGCACCACATGAAAATATTGCTCAGGTCAGTATTTAGCTTAGCAGTCAGAGACGTTTCTGAACGATCGGTTGTAAGTAAAGTGGTTTCGTCGGCGTGAAGGAAAGCCTCAGTTTCTGATAGGCAGCCAGGTAAATCATTTAAATAACGCAGGAATAGAAGTGGGCCAAGTATTTACCCCTGCGGGACCCTTTTATTGTTTATTCTGAATTTAGAAAGTGAAGAATTAAAATACACAGCCTGTTGCCTATCTGTTAGGTAACTTTTTATATGTTCTAGTGCAGGGCTATCGACGCCTACTGCCCATAGTTTAGCAAGTAAGATGATGTGACTTATTCAGTCAAATGCTTTGGATAGATCGATAAAAAACTGATCCTGCGTAGAAACCGGCATCTATGGCGCATTTTATTTTATCTGTGAAAGAAAGTATAGCATAGTCAGTCGAGGAACCTACCCTGAAGCCAAATTGATTTGGTGAAAGAAATTTAACTTTTGAGAAGTATTTAGTTAGGCGCTTTTAAATACATTTTTCGATAACTTTGCTCTAGAAATGAAGAATTGCTATAGGGCGATAATTAGAAATGCAGGAGCGGTCACCCTTTTTAAATACTGGAATAATGTTTGCTTTCTTCAGTTCACTTGGAAATACTCCACTTTTAAGTACTAAATTTGTAACATGAGATAACGGGCGGGCGATAAGATGAGCAACTAATTTAATGTTAATTGAACCGATTGCGTCCAGACCTGCTCCTGTAACCTTTAAATGATGAATGACATTGATTATTTCATCTGGGCGAGTTGGAAATAAGTAAAATGATTGTAAGCATCGCTGAAATGCTAATTGAGTATCATTAGTATGATGGAAAGTATGGTCACAGAAGAACTCAATAAATGCGTTGGCGATGTCTACTGGTTGCGTGTACGTGCATGGCGTCTGATGAATGAAGCTTACTTATTGGTTTATCCTGACTGGATCGGTTCAAGAAGGAATTTATTATTTTCCACTGTCTTTTGGTATCGGTGCCGGCTTCTGCTATTCTGAATTCGTAATAATTTCTTTTGGCAACCTTGAGCAGCCTGTTTAGGATGTCCCAACGAATTTTATAGCGAGTTTTGAGTCTAATGTTAAACGGGCGTTGTTTAGCTTTTTGGTAAAGGTTATTTTTTTACGTAGGCTAGTTAGTAGACCATTGGTTAACCAAGGATTCTGTAACGCTGGGACATGTCTTCTGCATTTTACAAAGCTGGTAGAATTAGTAATATTTTTTTCTCCGAAAATTCATCAAAAGCTGATTCTGCGCTTGACTGTGAAATCACAGAACACCAATTTACCTCACTAACGCGAGCGATGAAGACATTTTTATTAATCACAGCTCTGTAGAATTCATGACAAGGTTTATATAATTGACAAGGAAGTTTAAAAAAGACAGGGAAGTGATCAGTGATGTTATTTTGAAGTATCGCGCAAGCCGGGGGACACATAGGGCTGGAGAGTATATGATCGATTAACGTGGCGGAAGCCCCTAAAGTACATCTTGTTGGGAGGGAAGCCAGTGATTCGAAGTCAAATCCATGAAGGCAATTAGTGTGTAGGCAGTAGTTGCAGCGCTGCAGTCATCTAAAAGGTTTAGGTTAATGTCTCCGAGAAGCACAACATTTTTCCTTTCTGAAGACAAGTTACCAAGTACAGTGGTCAAGTCATCGCAAAAAGCAGATACTGAAGATGAAGGTGAGCGGTATACGCAACCGATAATTGTCTGGTTCACATCCTGAAGTTCAGTTCACACAGTTTCACAATTCGGCACTGAAAATGATATGCCGCGTCTGCGCTTGTAACGTACATCAGGAGATACACAAAACAGCAACACCTCCGTAACTCTGGCGAGAACGATAGCAGTATTCAGAAGCATAGGAAGGAAAAATCAAATAAGTTATCATCTGCTTGTGAAAGCCACGTTTCAGAGCGGCAGATAAGAGAAAATGTATGGTCTAAATATGCTAAAAATTTGTAGATTTCGTCGTAGTGTTTTTTTAAGACCTCGCGCATTAAAGTGAATTGGAGATAGGCATGGGTTCATAAAAAAAGATTTGAGTTGCTCAGTTGAAAAATAAGATGACATTTCCGAATGCAACAAAATAGGTTAGTTCGCTGACCCTCCAATATTTACTGGAAGACCGATAAGTCACCCTTGGAGGAGATACGAAAGTCTCGACTGTCGCACGTCTTTCTAGCCTTAATAATTTGGTAATTCTCGGTCCATAGGAATTGCCAACCTTTGTCCCTTTTCAGCGACTGAGCCTTCGCAAACAGCACTTTGTTTTCTCGGGTCAGGTGATCATTGATATAAATGAGAACATGATTCGGCCCTGCGTAACCGAGATCTTTAGAATTTAGGCGAGCCTTTCGGGCCTTAGCAATAAAATCCTGCTTCTTTGTCCTTGAGCAAAACCGGGCGATGATGTTCTTATTGCCCGCTACTGGACCTCGTTGGGACGCGGTGTACAACATCGATGTCGTCTTCAGAAATTGGACAGCATATTTTTTCACCTGCAGCTTTCATGACCGTAAGACAGCTCTCGCCCTGTGTACATGCTACTCTCTTAATTTCCACGTTGTTTATTCTTGAGTGCTGCTCAAGTTCTGACAGGCGTATGGTCAATGCTTCATTCTCGGCCTTTAATTCTTTGTTAGCCGAGGTCAAAGTAATATTTTGAGCTCGAGCTTCTTCAACAATTGAGTTTTGCATGTCGACACTTTTATTGCGATAGCAATTATATGGACACTCCAAAGCAGATTTCTGCCGTCGGCGTCGCCGTCGCCGTGAGGTTCCGTATGACGTCAATGGAGATGAGATCGTCGCCGCGCGCCGCCGAACGCTGTATGTGCGAGTGAAAGGGCGCGAGGGACGCGCGCTTTCACGGGGAGTGAACGCACGGCGGAGAACAAACGCGCGTTCTGTGCCGTGCTCCCCTAAGGGCTGCAGAAGTAGGCGTCTCTTTCCTCCTTACAATCACCATATATGTAGAGCAAACGCGCCTTCTTCTGACGCACGAAAGACCGTGGGGGGGGGGGGGGGGGGGGGGGGGGGGGGGAGGGAGGTGACGTTTAGCTGCGGCACCAAGTGCCTATTTATATCAGAGGCTCCGGCAACACTCACCAACGCCGCACGCATTTTGTGCGAACGCGGGCAAAACGCCGACGGCGTCGACAACAGTTCTGCGTGTTGCCGGTGCTGCTGCATGTCCAAGTTTATACAGCTGATAAAGCTAATATCATTACTCCGTATAGCTCTCTACAAATTTGCTATCGCAATTGATGCTTCGCCTTTCAGGCGAAACTGCGACAACTTTTTTCACAAGATCAGCGACTACCTCGTCACATCGACCCTTGAACAAGGCTTCTAGCTGATCAATTCGTTTCGCGAGCCCCGCACAAGTAGCCATAGTGGCAAGCACAAAATATAATACGAGCACTTGGAGCTGCAGCAGTCACGGAGGAAATGGTAAGTTTAACAAATGCGTAACTTGGAGTGGCACTAACCTGCAAAAGTAAGCAGAAATGTTCTCCCTGAAGTTCGTAGCTTCCAGCCATGACCACTGCTGTCAAATGATGCCAAGTCGATTCCGCCGTCCTTCTTATCCCAACAAAAGCGTGACGTCACGACCAGGCAGGTGCGCAGTGGGGGCTTTCAACTCTGGTAGACCACGCAGCTAACAGAATTCTCTACCAAACCATGAATGCTTCGCATCACGTAGACGTCAACTGAAGTTGAGTCTGCTTTAATTTCAAATTAAAAGACCCACGTCATTGATAAGTTCTTTCATAATCCTTAAGATGCCCCACATTTCACAGGGAAGTTCAAGCACTCTTCAGACGAGAAGCCTACAGTCTGCCAGAGTACATACGGGGGCTATGTAAAATAGCCCTTAGGCGGTGCGGTCACTGTTGTTGGCTCCAATGGCAATGTCGCTCTGAAGACTGCATCGTAGAGAAAGAAATTCAACAGGAGTGAACACTCGGCGAAAACTGGCAACAGGAAATACGTTAGCTGACGCGAGCATAAAAAAAGAAAAGGAAATGTGAAATGAAGTGAACAGACAAAGTTTTATAATTTTAACGTGATAGCGTTAAATGGAAGCTGAAGAGCTTTTCGAATTTGAAGATTTACAGGAGTTTGGAAGGCTGGCACATTATAATTAAACTCCTGCAGTTATTTTCTCGATTATGCGCGTACCAACGCCGCAATCGCGGTCTAAATTTTCGTTGAAGCTCCGCCCCCTTCGTGCGGCGAGCGTATAGCGACGCAAGACCGGGCGCGAGGATGATGTCAATACAGGGGTCACGTGAGCGTTCTATTCGAATCGCGCTCCTCGCCGATACCTAAGATGACGCCACGATCGCCTTTGCCATCAGAGCCCGTTAAACGACCCACGGCGTCTCCCGCAGACGCTGCAGCTTGTTTTTGCTAAATTAAAGCAACTAGTGGTGACTTCTGGCCTGTTAAACTATATATTTGCTATTAAGGGGGTGAAAAACTATAATAATTCGTTGAAAGCTCACTTTTTTGAAAAGTGATTCAGCTGCCCTTTAAGGGCCCCGAGTCGCAGAAAATCCGGCATCAGTGTCGGTATTGGCGTGGGCGCGCCGGCGTCGTCGGCGGAAATAATTATCCCGAACCACCCCGACCGCGCAGGCCCTCCGCGTGGCGCAAGGCGTTAGTGAACAACATTGAAGTCCTCAAAGTAAAATCAGTCAGAAAAACCGTAGAGTATGACTTGACCACAACCTACAGACGTGATAGCGTCGGATTGTAATTTTGAATATGCGATAAAACCTAATTCTCTTAATTACGCCGAAACTCAAACACAAACCCCTATTCCAGCATTTCTACAATTCATACAGCGGCGCGCCGGGGTTACTTCCTTGCACAAACACCATCCAGGTGGCGCTCGCCTCCTCGGCAGCCTTAACTCCTTAAGCCCCAACCAGACGTACGTGTTGGAACGCGTCCGCAGGCGCCGTGCGCCTGAGAGAGATTGTGGTTGTGAAGAGGAAGAGGCAGAAAATAGCGCCCCTTCCTCTTCACAACCACAAACTCTCTCGGGCGCACGGCGCCTGTGGACGCGTTACAACGCGTACGTCTGGTTGGGGCTTTACTTTTCGAAGCGAGATCAGGAGGCCTTGGAACGCGTAGTCATAAAGCGAAGTACACCAAGGACGAATACGCATGTGCTTGCTGTGCTAAATCTAGAGAAAGGGTGGAACATGTTTTATTGAACTGTGAAGGAATCTACTCAGCTGCAAGTCTAGGCTCCTCTGACCTCCTTGAAGCCCTTGGGTTCAGGGATAGCAGGGAAAAAGTAAACATGTTCGTTATAGAGGTTAGTAAGAGGAGGTTGGAGGTTTGGTGGCAGAAAAGTAGGGAGACCGCAAACGACGGAGACGTAGAGAAACAGGGTTCCCAGTAATGGTTGAAAAAGTTTGATGCTTGGAATTCTTTGTATTTTTGCGTTTTCTCAAAAATAAAGGTAGACCATTAGGCAAAAGAACAACAAGAGCTTGGTGGTGCAATCCACCGCCCCGTTTCAGGGGGACGCTCATAGCATCCATCCATCCATTCAGCCTTAAGACACTGGAACCTGGTACCGCGACCGCCGGAGCGCCCGCAGGCAACACTGTGCTGTTGTTGCCAGATTTGGTCCAACGCGTCTCTCGGGCGGCAGCAGCTCAGCTATGTAGCTTCGCTTTCATCGGTTTATATTATCGCAAATCTACATATTTCATCGTCTTTTAGATAAAAGATGAGACGGTGCATCTAATATGTGTGCGAAACAGTACAGGGAAGTACGATCGGAATATTTTTACAGGCGCCAAATTGCATGAAGCGAGATAAGCGACAGACGGGCGCACGAGCGGCCGTCCGTTCGTTTGTTCTTCCCGATAAGTTTTGTGCCCGCTGGGAAGCTATCGAAAGAGAATGCTAAATTGCTTAACAACGCGCATAATTAAGCAAAGTTACTCGTATTTTAAGCATGTTATACATCGCAGGCCTACGTGAATATCGGGTTTGTTTACATTGACTGTTTTACCCTTGTATACCTAACTCATAGCTATATTCGACACGTTGCGAAAAACGTGAGCAGCTCTTCCTCGGGTTTTCTAGGCTTGCTGCAGTGAAGAACGACTCAGTGATTGTCGCAGTGGGCCCTGTGAAGTCCACAAGCAAAACCATAGTTTGCTTAGCTAGATACAATATAAATTACACGTACACGGAAAGTGAAGCATTAAACTGTGCGCCACCTGTTTTAAATGCTAAACGAACCAGATACTCGTGTGTCACACAGCATTTTTGAGGCTGACTGGGTATAAAGCGCTGTCACGCATCGTTTATAAGCGTGGGTCTAATCGCTTTATAACGTTGCTAATGATTTGCCTGCGCTCGAAACGCTTGATACAGATTGATTTCGACGAAGATAGACGGTCGTCGACAGCAGTACAAGGAAAGGGTTGCTAAAACAGAGTTATCCGGGCCACTATGGCGTTGTTTTGAACAATAATAAACAACAGCACACGAGAAAGTGTATATTTTATTATTCAACATTGACAGGTCAATAGATCTGTATTGCAGTGGTTTTCTCACTGCAATATGTTATTTTTGACATAAATAAAGTTCATTGTCTGTCTGTCGGCTGCATTCCGACACTTTTTCGAGCCACATTTTGCCCGGTTCTACATACTTCTGAGCTTCCCCTCGCTTTTCTTGCGCAATGCAAACCATAGTCCGCAAAGAAAAAACCTCGTGAAGAAACTTCTTGATCACATCATGGCATTTAGGCAGTTCGATGGTACCGCATGCAAAGCTTCCCAGCTTTGCCATATTAAATTCAGCTGGCGGGAGTGAGTTTGTCGTGCTTTATCCGGTGCAGCCAGACAGCACGGCGCTTGCTGTCGCTCTTTTCGCTTGGTATCGCGAAAATCGCATACCCGGACTGCCGGCGGTTGCTGCACCCAAAAGCGTAGCACCCGGGCATTTCCTTTCGTTTTGTTTTAAGTCTAAGAAAGCTTAATATGGTCTAAATAACACAAAATGCAAAATCCGACCTCGTCGGTGGCTCATACGCGTGGCGTGTGCGAGCGATGCCTTTGTGTGCGCGTCCGCTCCTACGCGGCGTGGACCATCTATGGCGGAAAGTGATCACATGACGGTAACTGACCAATCGGCAGTGCGGCGACGAAGAGAAAAGAGCTGCGGAACTTTCCAGGTTCCAGTGATTTTACGGCAGCCTAGGGAACCTACATACTTCGAAAATGGCCAAGACTGCGTATACTCTCGAGGAAGAAGCCGCCCGACGTGAGCGCCAGCGAGAGCGTGCTCACGTCGTGAGGAACGCGCTAGGAACGCCGTGGCCCGTGGACGCCGACGCGTCCCATCCCCAGCAAGTAGCGCCTGCTCTAGTTTTGGTCACACCAGAGTGCTATTGCCGCGCGCACCCCGACCCGCCTGTGCGTCTAGCCGCCGTACATGGGCTCCTATAGGCCAAGTTGTCGGACCTTTAATACCGACTCAAATGGAACCATGGAAGAAAAGAAGGAACAAGAGACCAAAACTCAACACCCACTGTTCGAGGCGGCACAGGCAGCTTGGGCGCAAACCATTCCGATGGTAATGCTCCTGAACAGTGGTAACCCTACCTTCCTTGACCATATGGCCCACCAGACCATCGGTGGAGCCCAATGGTTGCACACCTACTGGCAGTGGGCTGAGGCCTTCAGACCAGTGAGTGTTCGCACCATACCAATGGGCAGTGTCCAGCGTGCGACAGTCGGCCACATTCCCATCAGAGTGGTCAGGAACGCGCGCCAACAAGTGTCACCGTCAACAATGCTTGACGTGACACCCCTGTTCCTCCAGACATTGGCGCTGACTTCTGCGCCAGCCAGGCGGCCGCGAATGCACAGCTTCGCTGCTCGACCATCTCCACAAAGTTTTATTGCGATAGTCCACCAAGACTTCACTGACGTATTTCCGTCACGGACACAGAAATAATACAAAGAAAGAAAGAAACCAGAAGATTTCTGCAAATTTCGGCGTCGCCGTCGCCGTAGCCGTCGCCGTCCGCCGATAGATCGCCGTGAGGTTCCCTATGACGCCACACAATGGAGAGCTACAGGACGCGCCTTATATATCTAAACTACTCCGTGTCGCTCTTGCGGGGCGGTGCCGCCGCCTACGAGCAGAAAGAGAAGTACTGCATAGACAGTTTTAGCAGAGCGTTCACGGCCCGCTCCGCTCAGACCGTCGTGTCCTAACGATTCGCGCAGAGCCGCTCAGCGGAACGCAAGCGGGAACGCTAATGCGCGTGCGCACACGCTTATATCGGCAGCGGAACGAAGAACGCTGCCCACGGTCCGCTACGAAGCTATTTGAGCGGAGCGTTAGGCTGCGTCTACTGGTTGATTTGTCGTTTTACAGCCACGCTGAGCGCGCGTGGCTGGCGTCGAGGGGGACGCGCGCTTTCACGGGGAGGTGAACGCACGGCGGAGAACAAGCGCGCGTTCTGTGCTGTTCTGCGCGTTAAGGGCTGCAGAAGTAGGCATCTCTTTCCTCCTCTACAATCACCATATATGTAGAGCAAACGTGCCTTCTTCCGACGCGCGACAGGCTGTGGGGGAGGGGGGGGGGAGGGATGAGAGGCGACGTTTAGCTGCGGCACCCAGTGCTCATTTATATCAGAGGCTCCGGCAACAGTCACCAACGCCGCACGCATTTTGAGGCGAACGCGGGCAAACGCCGACGGCGTCGACAACAGTTCTGCGTGTTGCCGGTGCTGCTGACCGGCGTCGACACGTTCTGCGTTGCCGGTGCTGCTGCATGTCCAAGTTTATACAGCTGATAAAGCTGCTATCATTACTCCGTATAGCTCTCTTCAAATTTGCTATCGCAATTGATGCTTCGCCTTTCAGGTGAAACTGCGACAACTTTTTTTGTCTAACTTCGCCTCCACGCGCGGCTGCCGTAGGGAGCCTACACGCTGGAGCCTACATGCAACATATATAACACGCACACGCACACTTCTTTCCTCTTTGACATTCCTAACGAATTAAAAACTTACTACAGAAGGTATTGTATCACGTACTGAGCTCTTCTTTGTTCTCAATAGGCTGACTGGAGGGTCCATTCGAGCTACATATAGGTGCCCCCGCTAACTTTAGTCTAAAGCTGTTCAAAAAAAAAAAAAAAAACGGTGCAAGATACGATTTTGGGACCTACCGTGTTCGGTCGCCAGAGCTCTAACGACCGAACACCGTAGGTATTATAATTGTATTTTGCACGGTGTTCTTTAAATCTTTCTTTCTTTTTTTAACAGCTTGGCTAACGTTAGCCACATGGCACATATGCCACACAGCAAAAACGCTGAGTAGTGGAGTGACGCCAGGCGTGATCTCCTGGTTTCCTTTTAATGCGCAGGAAGGACTCGGATATTGTGACGCCGTACGAAAAGTTCGTGCTCTTCGACCCGCTGGTGAAGACGATAAAGCGCGACTACGACTACGCCCAGAACAAAACCAAGATGGTCGCCTGGTTCGTCTCCAACTGCGCGGCCGCCAACGGGCGCCTCGAGTACGCGCACAAACTAAGCAATTACATACAGGTACGCAACAAAAATTGATTCCCATATTAGTATGCCGCGTTTACAATGCCGGACAATGTGCTGCGCTACCCGATTGTCAGTGGTGTGGGGATATTCGAAATTTCTAATGCGAATGGCTTTGCTGCACGATTGGCATTCAATTAGAAAATTCGCCATTCGAAGTTGTCGAATATTCGTTTCTGTTAGGGAGGACAAATGCAAGCAGTGGCGGTTCCGAATAGTTCCCCCGCCAGCAGCCATGGCTGCTCCGCGGAGGTTAAACAACCTGCCCAGCGGTTGCGCAAGTTGAACAAACTCACTTCTGCTACATAATTTTCAGTGTATATATGTGTAAAATTTGTATGTCTCATCAAATATACTCGATACATTCTCTCGGTATACGGGGAACCGAGTATTTTGGTATTGATATGATTATGCATGATATCATATGATTTTTGTTGAACGTTGCCAAACTGAACCTGGCAACGTTCAACACGCGCACCCTCTCGAGTGAAGCTAGCTTAGCAGGACTATTTGAAGAATTATCAGGCATTGCCTGGGACATTATTGGCCTTAGTGAGGTTAGGAGAACTGGTGAGGCTTACACAGTGCTGACTAACGGCCACGTCCTCTGCTATAGAGGTCTTCCAGATAAGAGGGAATCCGGGGTAGGGATTTCTAGTCCATAACAACATAGCGGGCAACATTGATGGATTCTACAGCATTAATGAGAGGGTAGCAGTCGTCGTAATAAAGCTGAATAGGAGGTACAAAATGAAGGTAGTACAAGCCTACGCCCCAATCTCTAGTCACGATGATGAAGAAATAGAACAGTTTTATGAAGCTGTTGAATTAGCAATGAGAAAGGTGCAAACTCAGTATACTGTAGTAATGGGCGACTTCAATGCAAAAGTGGGGAAAAGGCAGGTTGGTGAACAAGCAATTACGGCATCGATTCTAGGAATGCAAGAGGAGAGATGTTAGTAGAATTCGCGGAAAGGAATAGGCTCCGAATAATGAATACCTTCTTCAGGAAGCGCATCAACAGGAAGTGGGCCTGGAAAAGCCCTAATGGAGAAAAAAAGAATGAAATAGATTTCATACTCTCTGCCGATCCAAGCATAGTGCAAGATGTAGAAGTGATAGGTAAGGTAAAGTGCAGTGACTATAGGTTAGTGAGGTCTAGGATTTCTCTCAATTTGAAAAGAGAAAGAGTAAAATTAGTCAAGAGGAGACAGGCCAACCTAGAGGCAGTAAGGGTAAAAGCAGACCAATTCAGGCTGGTGCTCGCAAACAAATGTGCAGCTTTAGAACAGGAAGATAAAGACAACATAGAGGTAATGAATGAAACCGCAACTAGGTTGATCTCAGAAGCAGCATTTGAAGTGGGAGGTAAGGCACCAAGGAAACCAGTAGGTAAGCTCTCCCAAGAAACAAAGGACCTAATAAAGAAACGACAAAACATGAAAATGTCCAACTCAAGAGATCAGATCGAATTCGCTGAACTGTCAACACTGATCAACAAGAATAAAGCAAGGGATATTCGAAATTATAACATGGGGAAGATTGAGGAAGCCGTAAAATATGGACGCAGCATTAAATCAGTAAGAAGAAAGCTTGGCATAGGACAAGGCAAGATGTATGCACTGAAAGATAAGCATGGTAATATCATCAGCAATTTCGATGACATAATAAAAGCAGCGGAAGAATTCTATACTGACCTGTACAGTGCCCAAAACAGCCAAGCTACTTTCATTCGAAATAGTGATGAACCGGGTACAGAGGCTCCTTCTATAACTAGCGATGAAGTTAGAAGGGCCTTGAAAGACATGACCAGGGGAAAAGCTGCTGGAGATATCATGCTTGAAAAGCTTGCGGCCCTTTATACGCAATGCCTCACAACTTCAAGTGTACCAGAGAGCTGGAAGAACGCCAACATAATACTAATCCATAAGAAGGGAGACGTTAAAGAATTGAAGAATTATAGACCCATTAGCTTGCTTTCAGTATTGTATAAAATATTCACCAAGATAATTTCCAATAGAACAGGGCAACACTTGACTTCAGCCAACCAAGAGAACAGGCTGGCTTCAGGAAGGGATATTCTACGATGGATCATATCCATGTGATCAATCAGGTAATCGAGAAATCTGCGGAGTACAATCAACCTCTCTACATGGCTTTCATAGATTATGAAAAGGCATGTGATTCAGTAGAGATACCAGCAGTCATAGAGGCATTGCGTAATCAAGGAGTACAGGAGGCATACGTGAATATCTTAGCAAACATCTACAAGGATTTGACAGCTACCTTGGTTCTCCACAAGAAAAGTAGAAAGTTACCTATCAAGAAAGGGGTCAGGCAAGGAGACACAATCTCTCCAATGCTATTCACTGCATGCCTAGAAGAAGTATTCAAGCCTTTAGACTGGGAAAGCTTAGGAGTGAGGATCAACGGCGAATATCTCAGCAACCTCCGATTTGCAGATGACATTGTCCTATTCAGCAACAATGGAGACGAATTACAGCAAATGATTGAGGACCTTGACCGAGAAAGTGTAAGAGTCGGGTTGAAGATTAATATGCAGAGGACAAAGATAATGTTCAATAGCCTGGCAAGGGAACAAGAATTCAGGATAGCCAGTCAGCCTCTAGAGTCTGTAAAGGAGTACATTTATCGAGGTCAGTTACTAACCCTGATCACGAGAAAGAAATTTACAGAAGAATAAAATTCGGTTGGAGTGCATACGGCAGGCGTTGCCAAATCCTGACTGGGAGCTTATCACTGTCGTTGAAAAGAAAAGTGTACAATCATTGCATTCTGCCGGTGCTAACATATGGGGCAGAAACTTGGAGGTCAACAAAGAAGCTCGAGAACAAGTTAAGGACCGCACAAAGAGCGATGGAACGAAAAATTTTAGGACTAACGTTAAGAGACAGGAAGAGAGCTGTGTGGATCAGAGAACAAACGGGGATAGCCGATATTCTAGTTGATATTAAGCGGAAGAAATGGAGCTGGGCAGGCCATGTAAAGCGTAGGATGGATAGCCGGTGGACCATTAGGGTTACAGAATGGATACCAAGAGAACGGAAGCGTAGTCGAGGTCGGCAGAAAACCAGATGGGATGATGAAGTTAGGAAATTTGCAGGCGCAAGACAGGGGTAATTGGAGATCGCAGGGAGAGGCCTTCGTCCTGCAGTGGACATAAAGTAGGCTGATGATGATGATGATGCTGATGATGATGCTGATGATGATGATGCACCTTAAGAAAAACTTTAACAATATATATCATTTTCGAGCGCTCTTGGAAACCTTTGAAGCCAAGGATACATGCCCTGCAATACCAATACTGAATACGTCGAAGTTATTTTCTTCTTCTTCTTTTTTTAACTATTAGTTTTACTGACATTAGTTACATTGCGCGTTCACTGCAGCACATTTGACCGGAGCGATAAAGTCTGCAACGATAATATCTGAAACTACTATTGTTCAAAAAACGAAAAAAAAAATTACAACGAATGCAAGTAGACGATGCTTAGAGTTCGATCGAAATCTAAACGCAGCAACCACGGAAGAATATCTTTATTTATGTGTGAGAAGGCACGACAAAGTGCAGAGAGAAGAATTGCTATTACACTTCCCGCATTACAGTCCACGCTGTTTTTTTTTCTGTTTTTTTTTTTTTTTCTAATCTGTAATATGGATAGTGTTGGCTACGTAAGGGCGACGACTAGTTGACTTGCCCTACATTTTCCTTGGCTTCACTGTCTGTTGTTTCTATACAGTTGGTATTAGAAACACTAAGTCATTTCTCCGGCTGTGGGAAGGTTTCGTAGTTCCATTGGTCAGTGCGCACACTGCTTTTATTGTTTTACTTCGGGTTACTCGCTATGTGTAAAAATACGAGTTTCCCTCGTCACTGCGATACAAGATTCGGTGTCACGCAGTATACCACGAGTCGAAACCCTAATTTCAGTAGGGAATAATTAGTTTCACCCAAATTACAGTTTCGCCCATTTACAAATGCGAAGCCGTGACGCGATAGCTGAAGAAATATAAAATGCAGTAAGACGTGTTAGGGATGTCATACGGCGCACTTTTGATCGCGATCAAATAAGATTCGGATCGAATTCCTCGCTCGCGATTGGCGTCTTTGTTCAATCGATCAATGTCGAGAATTTTGATCCAGATCGGGCTCGATCATGATCGAAAGTGGCCGGTGTTAGACTGTTTCGTGCGGTGTTTGTTGGAGTGAGCATTCGCAGGTGTGAGCGAGCAATCTCCTTTCGAGAAGTAAAAAGTGTCAGTCGTATATTCGTTTTCGTGTGGCGCGACTGCCTCGATGATCGGGAGATCGCGAGAGGCATCGCGTGGGTGACGCGTGGGCGCGATTCACAGCAGCCGCCGCAGACAGGCCTCCGCTCATGCAGCGCTTTGTTTCCATACAGACGACGCGCGCTACTCTGGCGTCATCTCGTAGCATGCATCGTCGCCGCAAAGCCCGTCTTGCGCGGCACTATACGCTTTTCTTCTCACGATTTCGCCATACCATCCTCCTCCGCTTTCCTCCTCACGTGCTCTTCGCTATCAGCGTCTTTCATCTGCCATTGCGCTCCGCGTTCACTTTCATCCTTCACTGTTCTCGTTCGCTCGGTTACGAGGGACGCCAAGGGACGACGCCGATGCTCGCCGCTGGAACGGGCGCCTAAGAGCTGTGCTCTAAAAAAAAACTTAATGTAGGACCACCTCTACGGCTGGAAAGGTGACGCGTTGGAACACGAACAAGGAGCGGACGCCAGCTGTATCCACTACACAGACGTTGAGTGAACGCTAGGCAATCATATATGGTATAGCTGCTGGCGCGATCGCGCTCTTCAGAGTCGGTGTTCTCCACTGACATAGCATACGCATGGCCGGGGGTAGAATCCTGGATTGCGAATGTGTTGGCCGTAAGTTGGAATTCTCGCGTCGCATGGATCGTTTTTTTGTTTTCTTTTTGTGTAATTTCACGCAAGGAATTTTGGATTCTATATTACGGACTGCAGCGGATGTCAAAAATAACTGGGGGACTGAGCCCATAACGACAGCCATCGTTATAAAACAGCGCCAAAATACTTTGAGACTAAAGCGGCGTAGGTGTCACGTGCATGCACGCTCATTTTGCTACGTAATACCATCACTAGTACGTGGTAATAATCGTCTTCAATACATGCGAAGAAATTAAACCTTTTTGTTCTTCCTTTTTTTTTTTACTTAGATGACTCGCGCACTGGTTTGATGCGGTAATAAGATCATCATCATAGCAGCCTATATTTATGTCCACTGCAGGACGAAGGCCTCTCTCTGCGATCTCCACTTATAATATACCCCTGTCTTGCGCAAGCTGATTCCAATTTCCACCTGCAAATTTCCTAATTTCATCACCCCACCTATAATTTTGCCGTCCTCGGCTGCGCTTCCCTTCTCTTGGCACCCATTCTGTAACTCTAATGGTCCACCGGTTATCTACCCTACGCATTACATGGCCTGCCCAGCTCCATTTCTTTCTGTTAATGTCAAATATAGAATATCTGCTATGCCCGTTTGCTCTCTGATCCACACCGCTCTCTTCCTATCTCTTAATGTTACGCCTACCATTTTTCGTTCCATCGCTCTTAGCGCGTTCCTTAACATTTTCTCGAGATTCTTTGTTAAC
>NC_051157.2:113627230-113634730 GCF_013339745.2 Dermacentor silvarum | reverse complement strand
GAGTTCGTCAACACGTACTTCTGGTGCCGCCTGTGCGCAATGCTGCACGCGCCGCCAGCTCCGGCGAAGCGGCGAACGCAAAGCGTTCACGATTGGTGGCTAAAAGACGCGTGCAAGAGTGCGAACGATGCACCCCAGACCTGACTTGCGTTCACTATATATAGGTTCGATGCGCATTTTCACACGATGTTTTAGAGATTTGACTGCAGGACTGATCCACTCGGCCCGTTTCACGACCGTCCATTTTTGTTCTCGTGTGACTCGTTGGCGCGTGCCATGCAAAGACTGAAACTGTACACGAAACTGCGTACAGCAGCCGTGCGCGACGCGTGGACTGCTACCTTTTCGTTGTCTCTTGTCGCAATGTTGCATTGTCTGTGCCTCCCGCCCCCTTTACTCCTTCCTTCTTTCTTAAAGGCCGTACCAAGTCAAGCTGTGCCAGTTTGTTATCTGCGCAGCGGAAAAGCGAAAAAAAAAAAAAAAAAAAAAAAAAAAAACAAGCCGGGCGACACAGGGAGACTGAGGAGCTCACGTGTCCGGATCTGATTTCTTGCTGATGCCTGTCACTGTGTTTGCGCTCACATTTTTTTTTTTTTTGCATTTGTTAGTCCCGCTTCCGTGCATTTGTTACTGTTTGTTTTCTGGCTTGTTTAATGATTACAACTTGTTTTCGTGTTTGTTTGAGTGTCGTTTTGGGCTTTCAGGAGGAGGCTGTGACAGTATTTCATAATATCGATGCGCGCGTATTTGCGAATTTCGAATTACGCACCAATGAATGCACATCACAGGCGTCGGTAATCATTTCTAGCTATTTATACACTGTTGTCCATTTCCGATGCGCCGCGACGTTGTGTCGCACATAGTAGGTGCGAAGTGTGAATAAATTTGATCTTCATCATTATTTTCAGCCAGTGAAATGTTACTTGCACATATGACACATTCAAAAAGATAAGATATAGCCCGTTCACCGACCTAAAGGCCACTAACTGTTGACCAGTTCGGAAGGTTATGTGATAAACTAGAAGTTGTATGGCGCTGTCCAGGAAGAGTTCTACCGAAAAAAAAAAGTTGCTATAAAGGGGTCTCTGCACCCGTGTACTTAGATTGAGGTGCACGTTAAAGAACACCAGGTGGTCGAAATTAATCCGGTCCCCCCCCCCCCCCCCCCCCCTACGGCATGCCTGGTAATCAGATGGTGGTTTAGGCACGTACAACCCCGTAATTTTTAATAAAGGGGTCTCGTGATAGTCTAGATAAAAGGAAATGACCTGTTGTGATACGATGTGCGAGGAGGCTTGCTACCCTTACTGCACTAGTGACTCTCTCCTGATGCATATAGACCCGCATCTGCAAGTGACATTTCGAACCTTCTCTCACGTTGAAGCCGAGCATCTACGTGCCGTTTACGTCATGACCCCCGCCTCCTCCATGTTAAAACGAAGCTTTCTTCGCCTCTTCCCCTTACTGTTTAGTTGCAGCTGCTGTCTTGCACGATTGGCTAATACCGGACTTGGTGCGGGGTCCGGGATCGCCTCGCAGCACACACACGTGCTTCACCTGTCAATAATGACATAGGCTCCCCTATTAAAGGTGTTTTTTTTCCTTTCTTTAATAAAGAACTTCTATATCCACCTACGTATCAACGCTGCATGTGCGGTCCCCACAAATATAATCTTCCAGCGCGTAAACGTTCACTCTTCGTCACCAAATCTAACAATTCCCAATCTAATGCAATGTATCACTATGCACCACAGAATAAGCACCTTACGAAAACGAGATCATGTAAACTGAAAATTCACCTCTGACAGGTACGTGACATGAAAAACTGAGCACTATGAACATAGCTTTCACACTACTCTTCTTCCGACAATCTATCACTACATAATGTACGCCAACAAACACTACACGTGGTAAAATATTATCCCTTCTTTACGCTGTGGCTGCCAATGATAAACCCTTTGCTTACTCATACGCAATTTATTACACACTGGTAATTGTTGGCTCTTTTATATTGATGATTGAATCAGTTCGACTACACCCAATGGCCCTACTAGCTCTATAGTAATCTCATCTCACGAGATGCGCCAAGCATATTTTTATGTGTACTATAGTTGCTGGACCAATGGAAACCGCTTCCTAATGAACTCCCATTTCCTCTATCAAAGTAACAAACGCACAGGCTGCGTGTTTCTCACAAGTCTTGTCGTTGATAGGTCTTTCAGTCTCCGCACTGGGTAATAAGTTCACCTTAACCACTACCGGCACACCGCCTTCTCGCTCTTTATACTCCGCCGAATCTGGTTCAAGTTATGTCCTCTTCAAACTCTTAATCCCATTTGATCCTCTCCGTGTTGCCGTAACTACCTGCTCTGTGCCGCATTCGAGTGGTACGCGGATTTATACTTCCATTCTTCACTCTGTTTCCTTTACGTACGCGGTTCCTGTAAGAACCTGTAGATGTCCAGCTCAGTCGCAATGCGGCTTCCTTTTCAGATATTAAGAAAACATCAGAACTTCAGACTTCTTACTACGCCATGTCTCTCTCACGATCCTCCTGAGCTTCCTTCTACGCAGCCTGGGTGCATTCCGTCTCGACCAATTATTGCAACTGCTCATTTTGTCTCTGATGTCATACATAAAAGCACCGGCTCGTAGTTAATCCTTTTTGTATACATAGGCTGGCTTTATATACATAGGCTGGCTTTCCACCCGCCGCGGTTGCTCAGTGGCTATGGTGTTGGGCTGCTGAGCACGCGGTCGCGGGATCGAATCCCGGCCACGGCGGCCGCCTTTCGATGGGGTCGAAATGCAAAAACACCCGTGTACTTAGATTTAGGTGCACGTTAAAGAACCCCAGGTGGTCCAAATTTCCGGAGTCCCCCACTACGGCGTGCCTCATAATCAGAGCTGGTTTTGGCACGTAAAACCCCACAATTTAATTAAATTTAATTTTTAGGCTGGCTTTCCGTGTGCAGCTTAGCATGCACGTCTTCTGCTCCAGGCATTCGAAGCCGTCTCTGTACTCCGGTGTTCTGCGACTGATTCTACGTTTAATTAAATGCCACTTTCCTGGTGGCTGTGCACTGAACACCACGAAGCACATGCCCACGTGCGTTTTCTCCGGGTCTCCCTCTTCGACCGGCGATTTCCTGGTTTTGTTGTCGTTGTTGCCTCAAAACATGGCTCGAACCCACGATGGGGATTGGCCACATTGTTTCCTTTTCATGCAACCATATCTTTTTTTTTTTCGATCTTCCCCTCCTCTTTCACCTGTTTCCTCTCCCCTTATCTATTTTCTCTGAGTGCTGATATTCCTTGTACGTAGTAATTTTTTTCTGCAACAGTCTTGCGTCTTGTGCACAGTTGCACATCCGGTCCTTGTCTGTGCCTCGAACAACTTGCTTGCTTTTTTTTTCGTATTATTCTTGCATGTGATCACCGCTAATACACAGATCCTTTGTTTCTTCTGTCCTTTCTTCACGCTCACCATGTCAGACCTGACGACGTCGTCAGATATAATCGTACTGTATCCTGTCTTTTGCAACTGCTGGCAACTGAGTTCACTTCTTGTATATCACAGCCACCACCGGACATGCTCCCTTTTTTTTTTTTTTGGTGTAGTTACTCTACCCTCCTGCTGTCCTCCGCCAATTAATACTCCTACTGCTTAGCTCTGCTTCACTCACTTATTTTCATTTCAAAGCATGCAAGCGTTCTCCCATCATGTTTATCTCTTTCTCTCTGAATTCTTTCCTCTTCTCACATGCTTTCTCAACTGCAGCTCGTTCTGCTACGAGGGCATCGTGGACGCGTTTTTTTTTTCTCATCTATTAATCTGAAGCCCTGCTCTTTACCGAGTTTCTTCTCACGAATCGGGGCTATTATCTTATCTCTATTCATCTCCAGGCTGCAAGAATCCGCTACCATGGGCAGGAAGGGAATCCTGGTAGGCTCGCCGATTGTCACGAATTCCGACAGACTATAGACGATTTCGCTCGCGCGATAACAGCAGCGATAGTGCGCTCCTAAGAAACTTACGGTCACGGGCCTTATCAGTCTACTGCGCCGGATCACAAAGATCACTCCTGGGTCGCCATTTTGTAGCGATTCCTTCTCCGATTATATTCCTTTTCGAACTTTTCACGCATTGTCAGTAAGTGTCAGTGGTCAAAGCGATGTCCCGCCCGCGTTATCAAAGTGGCCGTGAACGGTGGATAGTGGCCTATAATCGAGCGGAAGGCATCGCTACAAAATCGCGGCCCTGCTAATCTATGTCACCGCCATTGCCTTTCTTGCTCGCTATATTTAGCGGACTACGTCATTGAGCCAAACCGGAAGCCGTCCAGGGCACATATTTGTAAACAGCGAAACAGGGACAAAGCGCACGGGTAAAACGACCATTTATAATCGAAAAAAAACATAAGCTGTTGATTTCATCTTGCAGACGGAACTTTTGGCCACCTACGCGAGTGTACAGTCGGCCACAAAATATGCGAGGCACGCGAGCGCGTGGCGTAACGGCCCTCCGCGTCTTCCGGCGGTGCACCCCTGTTGTCGAGACTGACGCTTGCGCGCAGGACTCTCGAATAATTTTGACAATCTGGAGTGCTCTGATGTGCACTCAATGCACAGTACACGAGTGCTTTTGCAGTTTTCCCCCATTAAAATGTGGCCGTGAGCAAATCCCGCGACTTTGTGAGTTGCTGTATTATAGACCACCCTTTAAAATACCACTAATTTGTGAATGAGACGTTCGCAAAATTCTCGTAAACATTGTAACAGTTTCACGTAAGGTATGAGCTCGTATATCACATTTGTCCCGCTTTAGATGCTCTAATATATGTAATTTACGAGCTTATGTTTATTATTCCAGCTATAAAAATATAATTATCCTTAAGTACACGCGATAATTACACAGAGAACGTGAGGACCATGCGTTGAATGCCTAGTTCTCTTCTCAGAAGGATTGTTTCAGATAAAAAAAAAACACAAAAATAACCAATTAGTGATAACTGAGAAAAATCTCACTCAGTGTCCGATTCACTCTCGCTGGTCACACTCGCATTAGAATCGGTCGCGGCTGCTTCCACATTCAAATTTGATTGCACGTAAACTAGTTATCGAACATGTTTACTCGCGAGTCTGATTCCAAGCTTGTTATGAACATTTCCAAACAAAGACCACTTTCGTTCACAACTGGCAGATAGCGAAGCGGCAGCCTAGAAGCTGTAGTATATAGTCAGCGGCTGATTAGTGCGAAGGCCTTGTCACCAAGCTGGCGGTTTCGCGTGCTTCGCGGAGTCCCAGACGCCAGTCCTGGATTCGAAGAGCGTCCTGTATTCTGCTAAGTTCATCAGGAAGTCAACATCACGAAATGTGAAATATGAGAGGAGCGAATTAAATGGGGACCATGAACCCACGCCAGTAGATGGTAGTGTTCAGTATAGGTGAGATGAGCCTCCATGATATGATGAGTATTGGAAAGAGGAGACCTCAAGGAATGTGCCTGCATTCCTTGAATGTGGCAGTGCATTTACATTGCGAATGTGCTGCGTCGATCGATACGCCATGCGCCGTAATATGAATCTCATGCGTCCGTAAGCAAGCTCGATCGTTCGGAAAGGGCCCGAAATTCTCGCAAAAAGAAAAACGCGAACAGATGTTTGGCAGCTGGCGACCAGTCGAGACCTTCATTCAATCATCGCCTAACTGCAGCTGGTGGACAGCCGTGACAGCTTGTCGATAGCGATCAGTGAGTACGAATAGACAAGCAGCAAGCTAAATATTTGCCTCCATGTAAGGGCTGAACTAGCTCAAGGTGTGTCGATCGCGTATACTACTTCCGTACACCGTTTCAGATAAAAATAATAACCACTTAGTGAAATAGTGAAAACCGCAATTATTACTTGTTGTCAACTACAGCCCGAAACAACTACACGTGCATATACCAAAGAAGAAGCTTCGCGTTTCTTATACGCCGCTTTTATTGGACCACTTTGGTATACGCTCGCAACCGCGCGCGCAGTATAGAAAGTACATCTTTGGCAGGAATCGACAGCCGACCACTTTCTGAGTATTCTTTGATACCAGCCATGAAGGTCATTGCAGCTTTTTTTTTAAAAGAAAGTTAACTGGATATACAAAAGAAATAAAGAAAACGCCCTAATAAATGTTCACAGTTTACTTCGTGCGCATTTACTTTTCTCTACTTTTTCTCTCCTTCATATCATCTGCCTCAACAACATCACTCTTCCTAATCAGCATCACTATAAAATCTGCACTCTCTTCTCTCAGAGGCGAATATTACCACGCCATCACCACTAAACTGAACAGAACTGAGTCCGTTGCTTGGAGGCGATTACAAACAGAAACCTATGTGAATCCTGTGCAGTTAAGACTTTCTACCCCGAGATATACGCCAGCGAATATGCCAAGCTATGCAAGTCTGCTAGAGCCACCTTCAACACATGTTGGGGGATGTAAAGTAATCAAGAAAAAAATGGCAGTCTCCCCGAAAATCTACGGGCGCGGTGGTCGGCCACGCTACTCAGCTCAGAACTCCTAGACCAACTTTGGGCCGTCCAGCGAGCCATGGATGCCGTGCGGGAGCAACAGCTCCCAGTGGCCATCTAGGCGGCCCCAGGCCCGGGCCTCCCAATCCGCCGGATTTCAATTAAAGTTATGTCACTCACTCACTCTTTCTCTTCCTTCCTCTCTTTCAATGCTGAGCAATTGTCTAGAACAAGGGGTTCCCAAACTTTCTGGCCATATGCCTTCTAAGAGTGCCGCGGAACCCTCCCCCCACCCCCACACCCCCCCCTCTCCTCCTCTCTTTCACACCAATGTGCTTATCCGCGGCCTCGCGATAATTGTTGCGATGAATCAATTGAACGGCTTAAAAGTGAGAACAAAGAAGTACACAAATTATCGTGTCATCTAAGCAAGGCAACAATCCACTTATGATGATTGTGATGGGTCGGACTCGTTTGGCTACTCGCGGAACCATAAATGCCCTGGTACCCTGGTCTAGAATAATTTAGTTCAAACGGACTTCGGGTGCCTTTTGTCTCGTAATAATTTTGTTGTCTCTTGCTCTCAGCACAGAACGAGATGATTAGTTTAATCAGGTGTGCTACCCCTTTGCTGCGGTTCATGCAGTAGTTTTTCATACCTCTGGCTATCTTTTTCCCGCACAGTATTAAGTGTGTTAATTAAGCGAGAGAGACCGAGCGATAGCGAAAACTGAGGATGTAAGCCCTGCTATACACGCAAGGCTGCTCGTCAGCCGGATGACTGGAAGACATGAAAGAAGACTGGATAAAGAAGAAAAAGTTTGTGATGACATTGCTCAAATCAATGCCGAAGACATTCGATTACGTGATGAAATAGAGCCAGTGTTGGAGACTGTTTCGGCCACAGTTTGAACGTTGGTAGTTTGCCATTTCCCGGCGTTAGCTGCATTTGAGAAATTTTGTGAGGCGGTTGGTCCCTTGAGTCTAT